>NC_051223.1:10473199-10518199 GCF_015220715.1 Pygocentrus nattereri | reverse complement strand
CCCTCTCTCTCACTCTGTCTTTCTCTTTCTCTCTGTCTCACTCACTCTCCCTCTCTCTCTATCTCTCTCTCTCTGTCTCCCTCTCACTCTGTCTCTCTCTCTCTATGTCTCTCTCTCACTCTGTCTCTCTCTCTGTCTCTCTCTCTCTCCCTCTCACTCTCCCTCTCTCTCTCTCTCTGTCCATCTCTCTATTTATATCTCTCTCTGTCTGTGTGTGTCTCTCCCTGTCCCTTTCTCTCTATGTCTGTATCTCTCTCTCTCTGTATGTCTCTCTGTCTCTTTCTGTCTCTCTCTCTATTTCTGTATCTCTCTGTCTCTCTCTCTCTTTGTGTCTCTCTCTGTCCCCCTCTCTCTATTTCTGTATCTCTCTCTGTCTCTCTCTCTCTCTCTCTCTGTCCCCCTCTCTCTATTTCTGTATCTCTCTCTCTGTCCCTCTCTCTCTCTTTCTGTCCCTCTCTCTGTCACTCTCTCTCTCTTTCTCTCTCTCTGTGTGTCTCTGTCTCTCTCTCTCTCCATCTCTCTGTCCCTCTCTCTATTTGTGTATCTCTCTCTCTCTGTCTGACTCTCCCTCTCTCTCTGTCCCTTTCTCTCTATTTCTGTATCTCTCTCTCTCTCTCTGTCTCTCTCTCTCTCTGTGTCTCTCTGTCTCTCTTTCTCTCTCTATTTCTGTCTCTCTCTCTGTCTTTCTCTCTCTCTGTGTCCCTCTGTCTCTCTCTATTTCTCTCTCTCTCTGTGTCTCTCTCTCTTTCTTTGTCTGTCTCTCTCTCTCTGTCCCTCTCGCTCTATTTCTGTATCTCTCTCTCTGTCTCTCTTTCTCTCTCTCTCTCCATCCCTCTCTCTCTATTTCTCTTTCTCTCTCTGTCTCTCTCTCTTTCTCTTTCTTTCTCTCTCTCTCTCTCTCTGTCTCTCTCTGTCTCTAGAGTGAGACTATCCAATTTAAAGGTGACGAAAACCCTCCTCTGATGATGTATCTTGAATTTTGAAAAGCTCCAACAGTTTTGGGGGAAGTTATTTTATTTTTATTAAAATAAGGCAGAAAGCTAACATTAAATGCTCAGTGGCTAGGCTAGCAGTCAGGACTTGGTGACATTGCATGGATTCCCAGTTATGCTAATTTTTGTATTTATCTGTGTGTAGCTGTTAATTTTAATGTCAAATCTGTGCCAAGCCTTTCACTTATTTACCGCCAAAAGATAAACAGACCACCTGGAGACCAGTTAATAACCTTAAAATGTGCATTATCATCATGTAGATCTGCCAAATGATCAATACTGTTTCATATAGAAGAAAATCAGTTATTTAAATCAGTGATAAATGTGCAGTGAGGCCTGTGATTGTGGTGAGTGGGAATCGGTCCAGCAGCCCACGGACAGTGTAAGCTGGAGTGTAAAGCGGAGTTTTTGCTGTGTCATGGCTCTGATGGGCAGGAGCGCTGCCTCCTACACAGGCCAAAGAGCCGCAGATACATTAGACATGCTGGACACACTCCTCCACCCATAAGGAAACTTCTCTCTCTGACTCTTTATCTCTCCAGCCTTCATACTGCACACCATCCACCATGTTCTCTGTTTTCCTTCAACTCAACACTAACAGACAAAGAGTAAAAGCCACTCTTACTGTGCTCTTTTGCCTCGGGCTTGACTTAAAGGACTCACTGTATCTGCAGCTTAGTGTTCATAAGGCTACATGACACATAAGCTCGTCATGACAATCGACTTGAACCTACATAAACAGGCGTCATCTGTTATGAAATTGTCAACTCTGATGTCAACACCTGAGTCAGGTGACAGATTTCCTCTGACATCAGGTTCTGTTGTAACATGTTTTTAACAGCTGACTGTAGCTTAGTGTATATCACAGTTATACCATTCGTATGACAAACACTCTTAAAAAAAGATGGTTCTTAAAGGGTTCTTTAGTGAAGACAGTGGTTCTATATCGTACCATGAACACTCAGGAAACCATTTGTGTGCTTACATGGTTGTTTGCATAGTGTAATAGTTTTCCAGCAGACAGAACATCTTTACGAACATGGGAAGGATCAGAATCTCTGAAAGCAGCTCAAACAGACCTACAAACATTGAGTTAAATGTGGAGCTTCTGAAGGAAGTGATGAAGCTCTTCAAGCTACTTTCACTTTCCAAAACAGACAGCAACCCAGTGTCAGCATCTCTTTGTTCAGCTAGGAGCAAAGAGTCAGATCTTATTTGCACTTAAAGACATTTAGTCTGTTTGTTTTGAGCTTCGTCTCATGTGGAGCTGCATCCCCAGGATTAGCTCAAACTCAGCTGAGTGAAAGAGCTTGTACAGTTTCAGCTCCTGCATGAGGTGCCAAGAGAAGGTGGCAGCGTTTCTGGATCCTGTTTAAATATGATTTCTTATTTGCATTTATATATATATATATTTATATAGCACCGAAATGTTTTCATAGACATGTCTAAGCTTCAAAAAGGTTCTTCATAGAAACACCTACACCTCATTCTCCATAGTCTGAAGAACAGTTTCACCATTTAATTATGCAAAAAGAACCATTTAATCATGCAAAAGGTTCACTGAGTGTTGATGGTGCTGAAATAGAGATGTGAACAGGATTACGATCGAAAAGATACTTTTTCATAAATAAATAAATACATATATAAATGAATAAATGCTTATACTTAAAAGTTACAGTCATTTAGGGAGGCTATGTGTTGCTGATGGCTCTCGATGCCTGCAGGTCTTGCAATTTGCCAAGTTTGTGAAAACTGGAATGTGTACTTGTCTCTGTTTTGTAAATTCATGTTGGCATCTTATAAGTTTTCTTCAGTCTCCAACAATGACTATTCATAGCTTAAATACATACACCAGCCTCAGTATTCATCCTCAGAGATACAACACCCACTACAACCACGGGCAAAGTACACAGAGTGCGCATATACCGTATATATATATATATATATATATATATATATCATTCTACTGAATTAGTTCCACCACAGTACAGCAACACAAACTATTTTCTAAAGTTTAGGCTCTGATATACTTAAATACATCAACAACAGAGACAGTAATAAGCTAAGTATATACAAAATCATCATTTACAGCAGGAGTGTCAAAATAAAAGACAAATTAAAAAATCCCCAAAAATCTATGAGCCAGTTAAAGCATATGTTTTAAAGTCATTTTTAATTAACATTTTGCTATAAACCAAACTGACCATTGTTTATTCAAAAGACGCCAAACTGTCAACAGCAACATATAGACACTTGTAATAGACTCTGAAACACACCGATAAGGCATAACATTCTGACCACCTCCTTGTTTCTACACTCACTGTCCATTTTATCAGCTCCACTTAGTATACATACTTTTTCATGTTGCACCATCAGAAGGAGGTTTTCCTAAACTTTAAACCGGAAAATCTCACTGCAGAGGCTCCTGCGGCACTGCTGAGAGGCAAACAACAAATGCATCAATGGTTATAATTTTTGGTTTGGTCGGATGGCCCCTTTAGCAGAATATTTATACAAATTCCCTCCTTTAACAGAATTATATGTTAATTTTCCTGATCTTCTCACAAACAACTAAAGCGGAAGACACATGTCTTCTGGTCCGTTGTGGGCTGGAGGTTAGGGAACTGACCCTGTGACCACCGCTCTCGGTAAGTGTGTGCCCCCTAGTGTGTATGTGGTGTTTCACTTCACGGATGGGTTAAATGCGGAGGTGAAATTTCCCCGCTGTGGGACCAATAAGTATCACTTAACTTAAATGTATGCATGGGCCATTTACTTCTGAGACTAAGACCAAACGTTCCCTCCAAAGTTTCAAGGGAATCTAAGATTCTCGGCCCCTGTTACCCACCCAGTTCAAAAACCCTCTGCAAAAATTTCCTCTGCAATTCTTTCTATTTTGGATTATTTTAGCTAGCAGGTAAAACTGAAAGTCCAAATTCAGCCTAAATAGCCAGAATACACCTCACTATACAGTATAAAAAGTCTGCACATGGCTACTAATAGAAGGATTTCCCTTTATAGTTATATTTTCCACATTTTTGAATAATAATAGACATCAAATCTTTGTAACACAGAAATATACAGGAAAAAGTTCTAAAATCATATTTATACAAATTCCCTCCTTTAACAGAATTATATTTTCATGTTATTTATCTTCTCACAAACAACCAAAACAGAAGACATGTCTAAATGTATGCATGGGTCATTCACTTCTGAGACTAAGACTAAACGTTCCCTCCAAAGTTTCAAGGGAATCTGAGATTCTCAAGACGTACAAACTCTGAAGCACAAACTGCTGTTCTGTTAAATGCCAGGAGTGAGAATGAAGCCGTGATCAACATCAAGACTAATGCTGTATTAAGACTAAACAATCTGTTTGGCCTCTGTGGACACAGAAAAGCACCTCTGATTGAGCGGAGGGCATCTGCTCTCTCATTAGCAGCCATTTTCAGAGTGAGGCTCGTGAGCCGCAGCGCTGACAGAGCCATATTGACTTTAATTAATATTGA
The DNA here is from genome assembly GCF_015220715.1 of Pygocentrus nattereri. Taxonomy (NCBI): domain Eukaryota; kingdom Metazoa; phylum Chordata; class Actinopteri; order Characiformes; family Serrasalmidae; genus Pygocentrus; species Pygocentrus nattereri. Next base: position 10,513,698 of record NC_051223.1, on the reverse strand, counting down.
ACACGCAGCAGGAGAGACTGGGCTCCACTGGCCTGATAGGAACGTCAGCTCTGGGGATCGGCTCATAGTTTCTAACCCTGTTTATCAAACACAAATAAGCAGCCACAATTAACTCAAGCTCAAGGTCCATAAAGACATGATGAACATGGATGAGCGAGTTTGATGTGGAAGAACTTGACTGGCCTGCACAGAGTCCTGACCTCAACCCGACATAACATCTTTGGGATGAATTAGAGTGGAGATTGTGAGCCAGGCCTTCTCGTCCAACATCAGTGTCTGACCTCACAAATGTGCTTCAGGAAGAATGGTCAAAAATTCCCATAAACACACTCCTAACCCTTGTGGAAAGAGTTCCTAGAAGAGCTGAAGCTGTTATAGCTGCAAAGGGTGGGCTAACATCATATTAAACCCAATGGATTAAGAATAGGATGTCACTCAGGTTCATATGCGTGTGAAGCCAGACAAGCAAATACTTTTGGAAATATAGTGTAATTACGCAGGACAAAGCAATAAAATCAAATTTGCTCCTACAATTTTAGCACTGTAGTTAGCATAATATAATATAGCCAAGTAATTGAGGCCTACATTAGCACGGTGCTAACTGCAGGCCTAAAACATCACACACGAGTCTCAAACCATGAGGAGGTGTTCAGAGTCTCTAATAGACCTGATTCTGTGGTTTCTGACAGTGTGTGACTCACTGGTACCTGTAAACATGGACTAAAGTACAGGTGATATTCAGACTTCAAAGCCAACTGCTACTGTGTTTAGCTATGATAATGTACTTTAGTCCATGTTAACATACGACAATGAGTCACACAGAGTCAGAAACCACAGAATCAGGTCTATAAGAGACTCTGAACACCTCCTCATGGTTTTAGACAAATATGTGATAGATTAGGAATGTGGTTAGCACCATGCTAATTCTGCAACAAGCTAAACTTGTAGTATTCATTAAGTATGGCTTCATGCTCCAGTGCGAAAGAATGCCTTGGCTCCATTTAGCAGGCAAGCAAAAACTGATCTTTCACCAAACCGTAACTTACAGCACTATGCAAAAGTTTTAGGCATCTAAACAAATTTTTTAACAACTGACATCAGCAGTGAGTTTATCACAATATACATTAGAATAAAGTCGTATTCAAAATTCAAATAAACATAAAAACAATAAAAGTAAGAAGAATTTCTTGGGTACACAATTTTCCTTGACACCTTCACAGCCGCCACAGAGACTCATTAATGTCATCAATTACATCATGAGCACAATTTACTGAAGCACTGATTGGTCAAATCAGGAGCTGCTTTTTAACTACATATAATACTGGGCTTCCTCGAGGAGAAGTTTGAAAATGATTAAACAAACACACTAACATCCAGAAAAATCATTTATTATTTATAATCATTATTAATTAATATTCTATAAATTTTGTTTATTCAAATATTAACACTTTTCTCAGCAAATAAACACAAACTACACAAATAAATAGATTTTGAAAATGTGTCTTGGGTGCCTAAGACTTCCGCACAGTACTGTATATGCAGTCGGATGCAAAAGTTTGGGCGCCCCTGTTCAAATTCCACGTTTTGTCAGTTATCTAAGTGTAAATAATACACACTTTTGCATATTTTAATGCACAGTTGCTGTTTATTTTTAAACAGTACTGTACAACACTGTATATTACTGCGTTTAAAATATTGTTAAAAAAATACTGTCAAAAAAAATGTTAAATTGAGCAAACAAATAGAAAGTGTGTACAAAAATGTGCAGAAAATGATTGATTTGAGTTTGTTCCCTGTAGAGGAAGTGTTAGCAAAACATATCATCCGACTAGGAATGTTGAAACTTTCCATACAACTGTACAAATAGTATGCATAAAAAAAGAAAAGTTTTTGAGATGGTGGACTCATTTGGTGAGAACACAATAGGCTCAATCAATCACTATATCATATCTTTATTAATCAACCTCCTTTGTTGACAGGCTCCTGACGATGCAGCACCTCTTCTCTGAAAGTAAACACACATTGTGCTGTATCAGTCCGGCTATATTTGGATGAAGCTTTGTCTGAGGTGATGATTAGCGGATGGCTGTGCTCGGAAGCAGCGGTTGCATCACTGAATCCAGACGGGTCTATTTGGTATGCTGTAAGTGCCACCGTCTGCCTGATCAGACGGAGCGAGAGAAAGAGCGCCGTGTCTGAGAGACGCTGTGTTCGCGACAGGCTTTCTGAGAGAGCAAATGAAGTTGTGACACGGGGTGGGAGGGAGCTCTTCACAATAGAGGAAAGTAATCAACCTTGGCAGGGGGACTACATTAGCATTGAGATGAAGGCGTTTTTATCCACGCCTAAAACGATCAGCGGCTCGGGTCTGGACTTGATGCATCCAGCTGAACGCAGCTCTCGCAGTCGGACAGGGCGTGTATGTGTTTGCGGAAAAAGCCTTACTGTGTGCTCCGTGACAGGCTGTGGCTTCAGGTTAACTCGTCCACCTTCTTCCTCCGTGCATCATGAAGCAGCAGCAGCCAACTAGAGGAACAAAGAGGAGGAGTAAATATGAATACGCAGCATTCAAATACATTACAAGGCATTATTTTATTGCCACACCCCACAGAAAGGCTCAGAATAAATTAAATACATGCACATTTCATGTAGTCTTTAAAAATATTTGTGCTAAATATATTTAAAAGGGCCATTTGTAAATATACGGCAACCACATATATGTAAATATACTGAAGTATATATGTCCTTATGTGGTTTAAATGCATGTTTAATGCCAATGACTTTTTATTTATATTTGCATATATGTAAAAAATACATCAATATATTACAATATTGATGCATATTTTGAAAAATGTTTGTAAATATGTTTTCTTTGTATATGGAACAATAACATTAGTGCTATTTAGATTTGATATAGTTCACTAATAAACAATACAATAACCAAATGAAGCTGCAAGCACATATTTCTATATATACAAATAGAATATTGTAACATAATATTACATTAAATTTCTGATAACAATTATAATAAGTTATAATAACAGCACAAGAAACATGAATCTGGAGCATCAATTGTTGCACATTTGTTACATCAATAACAACAATAGTAATGACTATTGTCATTTAGTCAATTAGTAGCTAGTTACGGTAGCATAGATGGTCATTAAAAAACAAATAAATAAAAAAAAACTACACTTACAAACACCAAAATATTCAAACTGGAAAAACATTAACATGAGAGAAATAATAGAAGTCTGTCAGAGTGACTGTGTGGATCATATGAACATTATAGAGCTTTTTAAATGAAACAGTAGAAGCCTTATCGCCCCCTTACACTTCCTATAGTGCATTACAGTCTGTCAGAGTGACTGTTAGGATCATATGAACATTATAGAGGCTGAAAACTGTTTCATTTAAAAAGCCTCTATAATGTTCATATGATCACCATATGCCATATCGCCCCCCCTACACTTCCTTGGACCGGCCGAGAACTGGACGAGTTAAGGAGAGGCTGATGTACCAGTGCAAGAGATTTGAGGAGTAAAATCCATTTAGCTCTGAAAGTGGATTCAGGCAAAACAAACTGTCAGTCCAATGATGGATTCAAAACAAGCTGGTTCTACAAAGTACTTCAAAATGTATAAAAAATGATATGGCCCGTGAAAGTGGTGCCATCAGGCCTACCATCAACAGAACCAGCCCATATTGAAAGAGAGGCATGTGGAGCATCACATTAAACCTTGGATGTAATTTAATTTCCAAATTTAAGATAAGAGACACCTAGCATTAAGTCGTATCAGTAATGGTAGTCATTTTGGAGGATGAATGGTGCAGCTTTGATGACATATCCCGAGGGTTATGACACGCATATTCCACTAATTCATATAATTTAGCACTGATTAGCTTTCAACGCTTAACTGTAATTTTCTTCTCCTCAAGTATATCTTCTCAAGTATATCCCAAACGCTCCGGGTGGAACGAGTGTCTGTTAACCGGCCTGTCTCAGGCCAAGAACTTGCAGTGCGTGCTGAATGTATAAGCCTTTAAAGTACATTATATGTCCAAAAGAATCCAGACATGTCTTCTAATGAGTGAATTCAGGTAGTAATCTCTATATAAAAGCACTGAGCAATAGAATGAGATGCTCTGGAGCAGCCTGAGGTGTCCATGCCCAATGCCAAGTGTGGGCTAGAGGGGTATAAAGCCCCCCAGCATCGGGTTTTGGAGCAGTGGAACTATGTTCTCTGGAGTGATTGAGCTCCATCCAATACCTTTGGGATGAGCTGGAGTGATCCAGAACTGACCATCCGACACCAGCACCTGATCTCACTAATGCTCAATCAAATCCTCACAGCAGTGTTCAACATCTAGAGCCTTCCCAGAAGAGTAGAGGCTCTTACAAACCAAACAACATTGTAAAACTGATGTACTAAACTCATGTGTTTCCTCATATCACTTAATAAACTGTGATGGATTAGCTTAGCATACGAACACACTGGATGGCTGTCGCCCATAAAAAATGGCTTTTTGAAGCACTATGTATACTCTTAAAAAAGGTGGTTCTCCAATGGTTCTTTAGTAAAGATAATGGTTCTGCATAGAACCATCAACACTCAAAAAACAATCTGCATGCTTAAATAGTTCTTCACATGATAAATAATTCTGCAGACTGATGGAGAATATGTTGTATATGGATCTATACACTCTCAGAAATAAAGGTATTAGACTGTCTCTGGGTCAGTTCCCCTCTGGTCACTGGGGTGGAACCCTCAAGGCTCCATCTCAGTCCCTTTAGTCAGGGAACATAACTGAACCATAATCCACTGAAATGATCTGTTCTAAGTTGTACTGACTCCACACACCCCGCCTCGCCTCCAGGCTTTTATTCTACTGTTCTGTTTTAAAACATTCAGTTATAAAAAGGTACTAATGCCAACTTTTCACCTGGAAAAACTGATTTAAACTTCACAATCAGACCTTAAAGCCAGTGCTGGAGCTTTGAGGGAACATTTACACTGTTTGTACCTTGATGAACGAAACATGTACCTGTACAGCACCTTTATTTCTAACAGTGTACAACGTCAAAGAGGGTTCTGCTATTGCTAAGGATGTCAAGCTTTTTACAGTAGAACCCTTTTTTGCTGCTATATGGTACTGTTTTCCGAACGGTTTTGTATTGAACAATATACAACACATTCTCCAGACAAAGAACCATTTAACCATGCAAAGGGTTATTTGGGTGTTCATGGTTCTGTACAGAACCATTATCTCTACTAAAGAACCCTTGAACAGCCATATTTTTTAAAGTGTATTTTAAGATGTTAGAAAGTTCACTTTTCAAAAAGTGATTCATTTGACTAAGTTTCTCAGTTTTTTGCGCCACACGACTTGCTATACAGCTACGGCTAGCACTCAGAAAAGTGGTTCATAACTTGAAGAACAATGTTTTATTGTGTCTGACATTTCTTAGAAGTTCACAGACAAATGTAAAATCTGCAAATATTGATGAACTCCATACGTTTTCCTCATATTTTCTCATATCTTGCCTTTCCATAGCTGTCAGAAAACACATCAGGCATATGAGCATTACTGTCACGATTGGCCCCTCCCAGTCTTCCATGTGCTTTTGTTTTGCTTCCTTCCTGGTCCTGCCCCCTTGTTTCCAGACTCTGCCCTTGATAGTTTTCACCTGCTACCCTCTTGCTAACCACCTGTGTCTCGTTACCTGTCCCTGTATTTAAGCCCTGTGTTTTCCCTAGTCTCTCGCTGGTCTTTGTTTGAAGAATTTGATATTGTTTGGTGTTTGTTTCTTCTGGCCTCTGTTGTGTTTATACTGTGTTCCTTGTCATGTCTGTCCCCCGATCTATCCGTATTGGCTCCCTGACCCTGGACTGTCTTGATCCTGATAATGGATTTGCCCCCAATAAATCTCGCCACACGTTACAATTACCTTTAGCCTAGCATTGAAATTGTCCTAATCCACTGTACTAAATAACCTACTGGTCACCAAAAAATTGTGTATAATTATCTTTATCCAACTGTAGCAGCTAAAATAGCCTTTATATCTGGTTTTCTAGCCCAATGCATGTATCAGCTTTACCTAGGAGAGTTAAATCATGGTCAAAACTGCCAAAGCAGAACTATTAGAGGCTATTAAATTACAAATGATTCATATTTGACTTGAATATTACAGTAATATACTGTGGTGAGTCATAGCCAAAGAGACAAAGACACACACGTTCACTGATGACCTACTTCCAGACTAAAACACAGGCCTGTGTTCAAAGTAGAATCATCAGTGAAGCTGCAACTCAGGTGAAGCTGAGACTTAATAAGCTTGAACACAGGTTGTCAGACTCTCTACGTGTCTAGAACGAATGGTGAGCGTTCGTATGTCGGCGCTTGTCATCCAGAAGCCCAGAGCATCTCCTTTTATCTACCTCTGTCCGAGTTCACACTGGAGGCTGTTATGTAATATGGAGATCGCAGGAAGCCTCTGTATGAAGCACAGCACTGGGAACAGCAGCTGTGGCTTGATAAGGCAGATGAATGGATAAATATCACAGATGAAGCTTAACTGCATCACTTGCTGCAGATTAAACTCCCACTGTACCTCACTTTCTGGCACTACTTCCCTGCAACACCACTGTATGATAAGAATAAGGCAGTTAAATACAGGACGTATCCTCACAGAGCAGGTACTGTTTGGGTGGTGGATCATGCTCAGCACTGCAGTGATGCTGATGTGGCGGTGGAATGTTAGTGTGTGTTGCGCTGGTATGAGTGGATCAGACACAGCAGTGCTGCTGGAGTTTTTAAACACCTCAGTGTCACTGCTGGACTGAGAATAGTCCACCAACCAAAAACATTCAGCCAACAGCGTCCTGTGGGCAGCGTTCTGTGACCACTGATGAAGGACTAGAGGATGACCAGCACAAACTGTGCAGCAGCAGATGAGCTATCGTCTCTGACTTTATATCTACAAGGTGGACCGACAAGGTAGGAGTGTCTAATAGAGTGGACAGTGAGTGGACACAGTGTTTAAAAACTCCAAAAATGCGGCATGAAGTTTAAGTGTTATGTTTACATCACGTCTTTTTCTGTGAGTTTACTGGCTGATTGTAAAGCAGAAATCTGATTACTGTCTGACTGTAGACCTGGAGATCAACATTATCTGATTACTTAAGTAAATGTAAACATGTTGATCTGATTACTGACAAAATCCAATTATGAAGGTCATGTAAACTCCTTGATTAGATATACCAAGTGTTGGACGATAACTACAATCAATCTTCCATGAGGTGAGGCTTGGAAATGGTTAAACACACCAACTGACATTCATAAAATCACGACTTACTGTGTTAAGTATTTAATTGCTGGTATTTTCAGCAATATTAGTGTTATTTTCTGGGCAAATACATATGCATTGTCCAGATTGTCCATAATTGCACAGAACTGTATGTTTTCTGCTTTTTTTCCTGACGTTGAAAAATTAACAACATATAATTATTGGCTCTTTTGGCTGTAAATGCACCGGACACAATACAAATACAGGCAAAAAGGTGAGCAAGAAGGGCCTTGAGAGCTAAGGTGCTGCTCATACCTTTCACTCCATCTAAACATCCTTCCAGCCTGTACTGATGGCGCCACTGGCTGGACGGAGGCTGATGGACAAAGCTTTGTCTTTACTGCCCCCTTCAGGCTGCCAGCAGAAATACTGAAGTCAGTGAACAGTGACTGGATCTAAATCTAGTACTGCTCAAACACAAAGCTGCTATGTTTTCAAAGACAAATGAGAGAACAACAAAAATAGGAATGACAAGAAAATGTGATATCTGTCATAGCCTAATAATGCATAACAAATATAATGCATCTTTATTATGAGTTAACCTAATAAAATCAAGGCCAAAAGAGTCATCAGATTATAGATGAGTGGTGTCAAACTCAAGCAGTAAAAGGGCCGTATTAAAAAATCTCAGCAATTCTGTGGGCCAGAGAAAAAATATTTTCATTTTATTTTTAATGAATGTTGTTCTGTAACCTCAACTGACCACTGTTTATTTACAATATGCCAAAACTACAAGGTAAAAAGCAGACACTTGTAGACCTTTGCACTTGAAATGTTCTAAATGGAAATGCTCAGTCTTTTAAACCTGCCTATTTGGCTGAACTAGACATCTGGCAACCTTACTTTGCTGCACGTTCATTAAGACTTGGGCTCAGTTTCTGAGCTGTGGTAACGTTCAGTGTTTATGTTAGCTGCACTGCAGCTGAAATGCATTTTGGTGACATGACTGGTATAGAATTGCGTAGAATTGAGCTGTAACTGTTGTCCCATAGACTGTTGTTGGGGTCGGAGAGTCAGAGCGTACTTTACGTTGCAGTGCATTCTGGGGACTGTAGTTCAGCACACTGTGAAACGGCCTAATATTAATAGAGAATTAAAATACTTTTTGCGGGCCGGATGGGATTGTGTGGTGGGCCTGATCTGGCCTGCGGGCCTCATGTTTGTTATACACGCTGAGCTTTTTCTTAAACACACTTTCACTGTGATCATTACAGTCATAGTCTACATTTGCTTGTGAAGATTCTCACATTTGAGGCATCAAAAAGTGAACATTCTCACATTTAACGCATCAAAAGGTGAACAATCTCAAATTTAAGGCATCAAAAGGTGAACATTCTCACATTTAAGGCATCAACAAGTGAACAATCTCAAATTTAGGGCATCAAAAAGTGAAACCAGCCATTAGGGGTGTACTTTGTGTACTTCTGGTGCCGGTCCCAAGCCCGGATAAACGGTGAGGGTTGCGCCAGGAAGGGCATCCAGCGTAAAACTTGTGCCAAAACTATCGTGCGGATCACAAATATGATTGCCATACCGGATCGGTCGAGGCCCGGGTTAACAACGACCGCCTCCGGTGCTGTTGACCAGCAGGGTGCCGGTGGAAATTCGACTACTGTAGGTCGAGGAACATCAAAGAGGAGAGGAGGAAGGCGGGTTAGACGGCAGCGAGAGAGAAGGAAAGGCAGGAGTGTGGAGGTTAGAGTAGGGACTCTGAACATAGGGACAATAACTGGTAAAGGCAGAGAGCTTGCAGACATGATGGAGAGAAGGAAGGTAGATATTCTGTGTGTCCAGGAGACCAGATGGAAAGGAAGCAAGGCCAGGAACATTGGAGGTGGATTCAAACTGTCCTATCATGGTGTAGAGAGGAAAAGAAATGGAGTAGGGATAATCCTAAAGGAACAGCTTGGGAAAAGTGTTCTGGATGTAAAGAGAGTGTCAGACAGGATCATGAGCCTGAAGTTGGAGGTTGATGGTGTGATTTTGAATGTGGTCAGTTCATATGCATAGGTTGTCAGTTAGAGGAGAAAGAGCAATTTTGGAGTAAGATGGATGAAGTGGTAGATGGTGTCCCTAGAGAGGAGAGATTGGTGATTGGTGCAGACTTCAATGGACATGTTGGTGAAGGGAACAGAGGGGATGAAGAGGTGCTGGGTATGTATGGTGTGAAAGACAGAAATGCAGAATGTCAGATGGTTGTAGATTTTGCAAAGAGAATGGAAATGGCTGTGGTGAACATGGTGGTATTTTCAGAAGAGGGAAGAACTCAGGGTGACATACAAGAGTGGAGGGAGGTGCACACAGGTGGATTATATCCTTAGCAGGAGATGCCACCTAAAGGAGATTGGAGATTGTAAAGTGGTGCCAGGGGAAAGTGTGGGGAAAGGCAGCATAGGGTGGTTGTCTGTAGAATGAGGTTAGAAACAAAGAAGAGGAAGAGAGTGAAGACAGAGCCAAAGATTAGATGGTGGAAGCTGAAGGAGGAGGATGGTTGCAGGCAGTTCAGGGAAAAATTGCAACAGGCCCTTAGGGGCAGTGAGGAGCTACCTGAGGACTGGGAAACTACAGCTAAGGTGGTGAGAGAAACTGGCAAGAATGTGTTGGGTGTTTCGTCTGGTCAGAGGAAAGAAGACAAGGAAAGTTGGTGGTGGAATGAGGAAGTCCAGGAGAGTATTCAGAAAAAAAAGGCTGCTAAGAAACAGTGGGAAAACCAGAGAGCTGATGGAAGTAGGCAGGAGTACTGTTAGGCTAGTCACATAGCAAAAATGATGGTGGCAAAGGCAAAGGCTCAGGCCTATGATGAGCTGTATGAGAGGCTGGACAGTAAAGAAGGAGTAAAGGACTTGTATCATTTGGCTAAACAGAGAAATAGAGCTGGAAAGGATGTACAGCAGGTTAGGCTGATAAAGGATAGAGAGGGAAATGTACTAGTGAGTAAACAGAGAGTGTTGAGTAGATGGAAGGAGTACTTTGAAGAACTAATGAATGAGGAAAACAAGAGAGAGAGGAGGACAGAGATAGTGGATCAGAAAGTGCAGAGAATTAGTAAGGTGGAAGTGAGGGCAGCTTTAAAAAGCATGAAGAATGGAAAGGCAGTTGGTCCAGATGACATACCTGTGGAGGTATGGAGATGTTTAGGAGAGAAAGCAGTGGACTTTTTAACCAGGTTGTTTAACAAAATCCTGGAGAGTGAGAGGATGCCTGATGAGTGGAGAAGCAGTGTATTGGTCCCCATTTTTAAGAACAAGGGTGATGTGCAGAGCTGCAGTAACTACAGCGGTATAAAGTTGATGAGCCACACAGAAGGTCATAAGGAAGTCAGGTGTAGCTTAAAAGTATGTTAGGGTGGTGCAGGACATGCATGAGGATAGTGAGACAGTGGTGAGGTGTGCAGTTGGAGTGACAAATGTTTTCAAGGTGAAGGTAGGGTTACATCAGGGATCAGCTTTGAGCCCCTTCTTGTTTGCAATGGTGATGGACAGGTTGACAGATGAGGTCAGGCAGGAGGCTCCATGGACCATGATGTTTGCAAATGACATTGTAATCTGTGGTGAGAGTAGAGAGCAGGTGGAAAAGTGAAGATGCAAGGAGTAGAGGTCGTAAAGGTGGATGACTTCAAATATCTTGGGTCAACCATCCAGAGAAATGGACAGTGTAGAAAAGAGGTGAAGAAGAGGGTGCAGGCAGGATGGAGTGGGTGGAGACAGATGTCAGGGCTGATGTGTGTCAGAAGGATAGCAGCAAGAGTGAAAGGGAAGGTTTACAAGACAGTAGTGCGTCCTGCTATGATGTATGGTTTGGAGACTGTGGCTCTGTCTAAAAGGCAGGAGGCTGAGCTGGAGGTGGCGGAGATGAAGATGCTGAGATTTTCGTTGGGAGTGACAAGGATGGACAAGATTAGAAATGAGCAGATCAGAGGGACAGTGAAGGTGGAGCAGTTTGGAGATAAAGCCAGAGTGGCCAGGTTGAGATGGTTTGGACATGTGTTGAGGAGCAATAGTGCATATATTGGGCAAAGAATGTTGGAGATGGAGCTGCCGGGTAGAAGGAGAAGAGGTAGACCTCAGAGAAGGTTTATGGATGTAGTGAAGGTGGACATGGAGATGGTTGGTGTGAAAGTAGAGGAGGCAATGGATAGGGCAAGATGGAGGCAGATGATCCGCTGTGGCAACCCCTAATGGGAGTAGCCGAAAGAAGAAGAAGAAGGGCATCAAAAAGTGAACGTTCTCAAATTTAAGGCATCAAAAACACTTCACAGTGATGCCGCAGAAGAGGCACTTCTGGTTCCATTGAATTTCAGCTGAGTGCTTCTTAAACAAACCATTTCTGTAAATGAGATGAAGGATCTGTTAGTGGAAAGTCTATTAGTGGGATGGACCCTCGTTTCCGCTCTGAAAGAAAACTGAACTGTGAACCCATTAGGGCGCATAATGAATCAGTCTGGAAGAAAACAACAGCAAACACTGCGTAGCTGTTTAAAGCGTCAATCTCCTCAGCGTCCGGGCTGCATCAGGTGTCACCGTGATGAGAAATAAAGAAATAAATGAGAGGGGAACTGGAGGGGACTGGCTAAAAGCCAACGACAGCTTCTTTTATGTGCAGCTTTGATTCTATTCCCTCTGAGCAAATTAGCCCCTACAAAGTGGATCCGCAGCTGCTGCCCAAAGCCAGTCTGCCGCTGAGCCCCGTCCTCTCCGTCTCTGAACTCTTACACAGAGGCTGCATCACCCACACGACCGATGAACTTCATCTCCAACCTAACCACGACCAAATTCATTTACGCTTCGCTGGGAAACGATTCGGTTCAGAACCCTGTGAAAAGATGCACTGAACACGGAAAAGTGACCAGACGAAAGTCAGACGTTTCAGACGTTTGAAAGTTTATGCTTGAATTTTATTACTGCCAAATACATACGAACATATTTCACAGCACAACTTAACTGTAATGCAGTGGTCAGTAATCACACGCACATGGTGCTCACATCGCTGTGGAACCTGGTTAAAAGCAGTTGAATGTACCATTTTTCTTATGAAAATAATCAAAAAATAAATAAGAAAATCAAACAATAAAGTCTAACAAACCTTTATTTTTTTAGCTTGTGTTCCTCCACATATCAAGAATGATTCTTTATATCATTTCCAGTGGTGGACAGTAACTAAGTTTCTGTACTTAAGTACAGACAGAAATTGGTTTCCGTACTTCTGTTACTACTGGTTACTACTACTGTTCAACATAAATGATGAACTAACCTAACTTTGTGTAAACAGAGCACAATATAGAAATACGTCCACATATGCAGTCGTGACTGATGCAGCTTTTTTCTAAATTTATACAAACACAGCACTGCTGTGTCTGATCCACTCGTACCAGCACAACACACTAACACACCACCACCACGTTAGTGTTACTGCAGTGCTGAGAATGATCCACCATCCAAATAGTGGTCTGTGAGGGTCCATGACCACTGAAGAACAGGGTAAAAGGGGTAACAAAGTATCAGAGAAACAGATGGACTACAGTCTGTAACTGTAGAACTACAAAGTGCAGCTATACAGTAAGTGGAGCTGATAAAATGGACAGTGAGTGTAGAAACAAAGAGGTGGTCAGAATGTTATTCCTGATTGGTGTAGATTATATGGGTAGTAAAAATGTACTTAGTCATCAGAAAGGTTTGGTGGGACCGGTACAGGAATTCAGTTGCGATTTTCTGGATAGTTATTATTTATTTATAATTTAATATATAATTCAATAACATTATTATAACTTGTTGCCTATGCCCTCCATTTATCTCCTCTGTGTTCATGCCTTAAAGTGCGCTGGAGCTTTAAGCTTCCTCAGTTTTAAACTGGACTGACACGACTCGCTGCTCTAGATTGTGTGATTATGTTACAAATTCAGGCTATGGGTTGTCCAGAGGGAGTCTACGTTCACCTTGTGTGAGGACATAAAATTCACAATTTATTCAAGGGAATAGCAAAAGACCCCCTTTCAAGTTCAGTTTTGTCTTTCTTATGGGGGGTCCCTGTACTCCCACCAACACAGTCCTTGTCATTTCAAACCCTGTATGTGTTTGCTGTCAGTGAGTGGTAGTAGCTGAGCACCGCAGGCCAGTTCACAAACTCCTGCACTCAACACACTGTCACTCGCCATCGCATCGCAGCTCAGCGCGGGGCCACGCGCTTCAGTATGTATTAGCAGTGTTAAAAGAACAGGTTATTAACATTCCCTGCTTCTCTCTCACTCTCTAAAAAGGACTGTTTTTTTAATGGGCTTACTCTTCCACTCCATTAGCCAAAAACTGTCTTCAACACTACTCTGTCTGTGCGCTCCCCCTCACACACCCCCACCCCCCAACGCCTCCGCTGTCACTACGCATTACGTCGCCACTTCCTCTGCAGTCGAGCCAGACTTGGTCAGATTAAATTTAAGCAGCGAGCGGACAGCTGATGCTGAATGGCTCGATCCGGACCTCTAACTGCGTTCATATTGCAAATCGGAGCTTATGGAACTGTTAATGGCCATTATAAATCTTTATTACATTCACAACTGCCTCTGTTCCCCTTACAGCCACCCCCTTTCCTTGAAGAGCGCAATCTGTCACCGCATATTCTTTTCTCCTTCACTCGTTTCTTCTGCTCACTTGCCTCATCTTTATATCCCTCTATTTCTCCACAGGTCACATAAATTTGATTTTACTGCCTGCATGCCATTATGCTCCAGTTAGGCCTTGCTGCTGTTACAGAGCTAAAGAAGCAGTTTAATTACTAACTCTGTTTACTTACATCCCATATTACACATACTGGTTTGGCCGCCATTAGGGATGGACACTGTGAAATTGGGATAATCAAATTAGAATTAGAAACATTCAACTTGCTTCTTCTGTACTATATTAAATCTGGACCAAAAAACCAGCTGTGGTAGCCTGTAGACGACAGCAGGAGCCCTTAGACGGCAGTAGAGGCCTTTAGAAGGCAGCAGGAGCCTTTAGACAGCTGTAGATGGCCTTTAGATGGCTTCAACGGCCTTTGGGCGGCAGCAGACTGCATTTGGACGGCAGCAGACAGCATTTGGGTGGTGGCAGACTACATTTGGATGGTGGCAGGCAAGGCTACATCTGGACAGCGGCAGACTACATCTGTATGGCGGCAGACTGAATATGGATGGTGGCAGACTGCATTTGGACGGCGACAGACTGCATTTGGATGGCGACAGACTGCATTTTGACAGCAGCAGACTGCATTTGGATGGTAGCAGACTGCATTTGGACAGCTTCAGCAGCCCTTGGAGGCTGCTTTGATTCTGCAGGACCTGGACGACATGTCATAACTGATGAACTCATAAACTCTGCTCTTTATCAGAAAACCCTGAAAGAGAATGTCCACCTGTCAGTTTGTAACCTAAAGCTCAAGTGCAGTTGGGTTCTGCAGCTGGACAACAATCCAAAGCACATAAGCAAGTCCGCCTCTGAACAGCTCAAAAGAAAGAAAATTAAGGTTCCTCATTTGCTGTCGAAAAAAGTGAATATATGGGTGAGATTTCTTAGCTTTTTAGTGAAACACATCCTTCTACTTTCTAAAATTAAAGGAAAGTTCTGATTAAAAACTATTTTAAATCGTCGTTTTTAGCTGTTGAGCTCCATTCACTCCCATTCATTGAGGACTCACTTGCGAGCGCCCTCTGCTGTTTAGCAGTCCTGCTTTTGATATAACAGGGAAAATAGGAAGTAGCCAGGCTCCTCATAAACCGACCCTGTACGTGCTCATAAACCCTGCAGCCAAATAAAACTATTCTGCGAAGAAGAATGGGCCAAAATCCCCCCACAGTGATGGAAAAGACCTACTGCAAGATATCACAAACATCTGACTGCAGTTGTTCCTGTTATTAAGTTTAGGAGGGGTAGTTAAATTTTCACATGGGTGATACAGGTTTTGAATAAATCTTTATCTTCAATAAATGGAACGATCATTTAAAAGCAAAAATCAGCTGGATGATTTGAAACATTTACATGTGACAAAATTAGAAAAAAATAGAAGAAATCTGGTCATATTTTTCTATCAAATCATACAGCTACACCCACTTTAAACAAATTACCAAGAGTCTCTTACTGGGATATGGTGAATTGTTGGAGCAGGTCGTGACAGGCCAGTGTCATTCTGAGATATATATTCTATATATATATAGTTGCTGTCGGAAGAAAACCTTGTATCCCCAAAATGGTAACTTTACAGGAGAAGGAAAAAACCTACTTTACTTTTAATGTAAGTCAATGGAACCAGACATTTTCCAAGTCATTTTGGCTAATTTATTTTGGTCATTTCATTATGAAATTTACACATGATGTAAAGAGTAACAGGCATTTTCACATTATGGTAAAAACTGAAAAAGGTCAAAAACAGAGATAAGAGGTTTTCTTCTGACAACAGCGATATATAAAAATCATAATTAATATTCTACAAATTTTGTTTATTCAAATATTAACACTTTTCTCAGCAAATAAACAAAACTACACAAATAAATAGATTCTGAAAATGTGTCTTGGGTACCTAAGACTTTCGCACGGTACTGCATATAGTAAATATAATAATATAAAACAATAGAAGAAATTGGGCGATACTTTTTTGGCAAACACTTTTTTTTTACAGCACTGCATGTCTTCAGTGTTACGTAAGCCCCCTTGTGTATTAAGAACTCAACAGAAGAATGCCCAGAATGCTTCAGTATGGCCCTGCTCAGAGGTATCAGCGTGTTTGATAGTGATGGAGATGGAGGAGGATGTTTATTATTAGGTACCAGTAGGCTGGCGGTCATTAGTGATTATGCTCCATTAATCAGACTGAATATTCTTTTCTTGGCTGATAAGATCTCTCCTCGATCACAGAACAGAAGCGATGACGGGTCTGGAGTGGAGGTAAAGCTGGGAGGGGAAGAGACGAGGGTCTGTTTATGTGGACACACACACACACACACACACACACACACACACACACACACACACACACACAGAGCAGCTGACTGTCCATGTTAATCAGAGTGGAATGAGTGTACGAGTGAAAGACGTTCCTCATGTTGTTGATGGAGCAGCGTGACGTAAGAATAAGTGATAGACATCATCTGTTGTCCACCATACTGCACCGAGTTACAAACCACCAAACAACCCAAACATTCGGTCATCACAAATGGCTGCAACCACATTACAGTGCTGCTCCACTGTTACTTAGATCTGATCTTTGTGTCTTGGAAGACAATACAATTAAAATATATTACATATATTTTATAAAATATATATTACATCGGAATACAAGTATTCGGAATACACAATCAGAATATAGTAATTAAGTATCCGCATTCAATCCGAATTATACTGTGTTAAAGCAGTACTTACAATACGGGGACTTTTTACTTCTTTAATTCTTTAAAACCATTTCTGCTAAAGCCTGAGTAGACTGATAAATCAATGTGATCAGTTATTAATCTCAGTGTTACTGAGCTCTGCTAAAGCCTGAGTAGACTGATAAATCAATATGATCAGTTATTAATCTCAGTTTTACTGAGCTCTGCTAAAGCCTGAGTAGACTGATAAATCAATGTGATCAGTTATTAATCTCAGTGTTACTGAGCTCTGCTACAGCCTGAGTAGACTGATAAATCAATGTGATCAGTTATTAATCTCAGCATTACTGAGTTCTGCTAAAGCCTAAGTACACTGATAAATCAATGTGATCAGTTATTAATCTCAGCCTTACTGAGCTCTGCTAAAGCCTGAGTAGACTGATAAATCAATGTGATCAGTTATTAATCTCAGCGTTACTGAGTTCTGCTAAAGTCTGAGTAGACTGATAAATCAATGTGATCAGTTATTAATCTCAGCCTTACTGAGCTCTGCTAAAGCCTGAGTACACTGATAAATCAATGTGATCAGTTATTAATCTCAGCGTTACTGAGCTCTGCTAAAGTCTGAGTAGACTGATAAATCAATGTGATCAGTTATTAATCTCAGTGTTACTGAGCTCTGCTAAAGCCTGAGTAGACTGATAAATCAATGTGATCAGTTATTAATCTCAGTGTTACTGAGCTCTGCTAAAGCCTGAGTAGACTGATAAATCAATGTGATCAGTTATTAATCTCAGTGTTACTGAGCTCTGCTAAAGCCTAAGTAGACTGATAAATCAATGTGATCAGTTATTAATCTCAGCCTTACTGAGCTCTGCTAAAGCCTGAGTAGACTGATAAATCAATGTGATCAGTTATTAATCTCAACGTTAATGAGCTCTGCTAAAGCCTGAGTAGACTGATAAATCAATCTCAGTGTTACCGAGCTTATTGAGATGCTAAGGGTGTGACAAGTTAAATGATCATTTATTTAAATTTTTATTCATTTATTTATCACCATTATGCCTTTAGTTCTGCCTAAACAGTTATGAATTTCATAACAAGAAACGGCTGGAAGTTTCTGAGCGCCCTGTTTTAAAATATTTCACATTTTTAAAACTGAGTCATCAGTGACTGCAGGTTAGGAAGCCTTTCTCGAGAACAGTTTACTCCTTAACATGAGACCAAAGCCAGGCCATTAATTCACAGTCTGGACGCCACGCTCGAGTACTACAACCTTATAAAGCAGCAGTGGCTCTCTTTAGTGCTCTCTGACTCACCGTGTCCCTGGAAAAAGCCACTGTGATCAATTAGGCGCCACCAAATGGCAGGAATTAAACCTCCTGTAATCCTTGGATAAACAGGCAGCAGCCGTGACTCACCTGGCCGTGTTCTGAGTGCGATAACACGCCACCGATCGCGCCTATCTATAGATCCGGTGTCGATTCAATCTCTGAATGTAGATGCATGAATGAGGAAGTGAGTCACGATGAGTGGCGAGGTTGCAGAGCACAGAAATGGCACAAACTGTTATCCCGCATCAACAGTGAGGATTAGAGGAGCTGGCAGAGAGGGCAGCTGGGAATTCCACCTTTCAGAGATCAGAGGAGTGTTTGCCAGCAGAAGGCTGTGGAATTTCAGCTGAGAGGAAGAGGATTTGGAAGGAGATGCCCCCCCCCACCCCAACCTATATAGAGCCAATCAGCATAGATTAAGTCTCTGAAGCTCATGAGGAGATAGGACGCTAATATAGCCAACACAGAACGTTTTGTACTGATGTACTTTTACTGATACTGGAACTGATGCTGATAACTGCCTGATTCTTGATCAAATCAGGTTCATAGGCTGTGATCACAACCCTCATCTACAATTCTTTAAAATGCCAATTTAGTAATGACTCTATTTGTAGAACAGACAACAAGTGTTTCCTCTAAAACTGAGCGATTCATCTTTTTTCATTGAAATCTCAATTTGACAAAGTCAAATTAAACTACAACTGCTGCTGTTTTAATGAAATCTTTTCTCCCACTTTATTCAGGACTTAAGTGGAGAAATTTAAGTCAATAAAGCAGAAGTCACAAATTGTCAGTCTCTTACCTTCCACATTCAAGCCTGAAAAAAACTCATGTGCTGGATTTCTTAGTCAAAAAAAGCACAGACTTTAACTTAAATAAAATAATCACACTGTAGTACTGTCCAGAAATTTTTCAATGACATTTTCCACAGCCAACTGTGACACATTATGATACAGTGAAAAAACAGACTAAAAAAACTGTCCACATGACGACTCATTAATAACGCCAGCATGTTAAGATAATGCTAGATACCTAATCCCATATGGGGTTTGCAATGCTGTGTTAGCTCAGAGCAAACTATCCCACACTACGTCTTACTTATGTAGTTTTGCAATGAATCCTTGTGAATATACGTAAATACTTCTATTTAACGTGACTCGCTCTGGATAAGAGTGTCTGCTAAATGCTGGAAATGTAAATGTAAATATAATTTATGTAAGTATAATTAAATCTAATGAAAAACTGGAAAAATCTAAATGTCCAATCACCCATTCTACTGTTCCAATTAGTGCCATCATCACAATTTTTGTTGAAACAATGTGTTCAATTTGAATATTTTTGGTTACTTGATTTCTGATCACTTCTGACAGCCATAAAGTCTGTGATTACTTAGGAGCAGCCTGTTAGCCTGTTAGCTCTCTGACCTGCTGGTCCAACTAGACTTGACAGTTCACTGTGATTCAGTTTCTAGATGCCCAGCACTTTGTTTACCTGGATAGGAGCTCAGTCAAACATTAGCACCCCAGAAGATTTTGTATTCATCACTAAAAGGGAGGAAACTGGCATGAACTCACACCAGCAGGAGCTAATAAGTGGTTGCTTGAGTGCAAAAGCCTCAAAAACAAGTCTGCAGTTTGTATGCTGCTACATTATAGATTAGCTACATTAGCCTTGTGGATCCAGCCCAAAACTAAAGCTAATTTCAGACATTGCTAATCAATTATGTTTGAGGAGAGGATAAACCTGTAAATTAATTTTTTTTTCACATACTTTAGTGCTTTAGTTGCCAGTATTCACTGTCTTCACTGCGATTCAGTCTGTGGCCTGGTTTGTGGCCAGGGCGTCGGCCCAAGACGTTTACAGAAAAGTCACAGGCCCTGCTTTACTGATTTCCAAAAACTGTTGGCTTGTTCTAAGTAATAAGACACTGATTTGCAAGGCAAATGATGACAGCATATGCTGCGCTGGCCTGTGGCTTTATTCACAGGCCACAGTGACTGCATCACTTATGAACTTATCATGAATGCACTCTTTATATACCCACTACCTACTTCTGAAATAATGCTTTATACACAAAACTTCAGTGCAGGGAGGTGTCAGATGTCACATTTGCCCCTCTCAAAGCGCTTCTTTCTGCGCGTTGATACGTTCCTGACGTCATGTATTATTATGGTTAACCTCAAAGAGCCTTCTTCTAAGCGCAGAGACCTCGTCTCGCTCTCCATTCAATGGTTCGGCTGTCAGCTCCGACTCCCACTCCAAATGCCAGCCTGGTGAGCCAGAGATAGGGAATGAAGGAAAAGACGGAATGCCACAGGCAGACAAAGGCATCCTTCAAACCAAACTCCAACTCTCCACATTCAAGAGGCGACCATTACGCTTCTTCAACAGGACTAACACACACACACACACGCACACACACACACACACACACACACACACACACACCACTTACTGTGGTCTTTTATGACGAGCTTCCAGAGAGACCTTCCTTACAGGGCTTTCTGTCTTTTTAGTTGAGACAAGTTCATTGTGCCTCTAGACTAATGATGAGTTATGGTTAAACTCGCCAGTTGGACTAGTTCTCAACAAACTTTATAGTCATGATATGAAACTAATTTTAAGATGCTTTGGAAAACTTAGGCCCAGTTCCATTTCTTATTTTTACCCCTACCCCTTGTTTTCCGAGTCTCACCCTGCCCCTTGGATCTGAGTTACAGGGTAGAGGCTGAAATCTCCTACGAATTGGGTTCCTCAAATAAAGAGCATCACTTCATTAACAGCTACTAGCGCTGCTCTGTTGGTGACCCTGCCCGTCTGCAGTGACAGCAGAGGAGGGTAAAGTTTAGCTTCTCACTGCTGGGCTTCAGTTACTTTTAGGGCATCATATGCCTTCAAAGAGGGGGGCAATTATTTATTATCACGCATCTCTAATTCTCCAGTGATATGAAATTGAAGTCAGATATTCACCAGATTCTGGTTCACATTTTCCCATTCCACCTTAAATAGAGAACTGCTGCCCCATTTAAGGTGGAACGGGAAATTTAGCTAGCTACTGAGACATTTTACTGAGATAATACTAGAGATTTTTTATGCTTGTTATGAAGAAAACGACCATAATACACTGAAATGACATTAAACTAAACAATAAGGAGATTATCGCAAACATTCTCATCATACTAAATTTGCTCTCTTTACAGTGAAACATGTACTGACAAAATTCACAATATGTTCAGAAAAGCATACTGTACTGTATGTGACATCATTTATCACGATAGTGACATGCGCTGTCGCACTGTCCAGCCCTAGTCCACATCCATGAACATGTTTCTCTGTGTTGCTCTGAGATAGAAAAGGTTGAACTTTAGGGACATTTCTCATATGCTAAAAAGCTGCTTTAGTGACTGTGTTTACTCACGGGATAAAACAGAGCTCAGAGTCTAAGATCACACCCAGGTTTCTACTGCAGGTTCGGTGTTTGAAGAAAAAGAGCCGAGCATCTCATGAGTTTAAGTACCAACGATCAGTATTTCAGCTTTTTCTTGCTGTAGTTGTAGAACTTATATTGAGAAATATCTGAAACACAACTATGAAACTGATAATACGTTTCCTGATGACATCATCTAGAGGTAACATGTACAAAGAGAAAAGCAAAGGCCCTAAAACTGAACCTTGTGGGACTCTTTGATGAACTCTTTTGACTCTTTCATCAAATCTTTGATGAATGATTTCCCAGTGAAACCAAGAACATGCATTAGAAATGATTTAAACAATTCTAACAAAACTGAGCCTGAGTGGCTGAGCCAGTTTGATTAGGCGGTGGATTGGAGTCTTGTGATAAATGGTATCAAAAGGTACACTTAAGACCAAAAAAGAAGGACTCTGGAAACCACTTTAGAATAAGACCACCCTTATAAAGACTACCTTATAATGCATGGTTTAAAATGATTTTTAAATGGTTATTTATAAGGTCATAAATATCTTAATTCATTAAACACATGAATAAATAGAGCAAATGTGATCAATTATATCTGTTATTTATGTGCTGAAGCTGCTTAATAATGACTTAGAAGGTGTTTACAAATCTAATTAATAACCATTAATAAACTAATTTTAAACCATTCATAAACCCTCTGTAAGGTCGTCTTATTCCAAAACAGTACCCCATTTTGTGTATCGGCACCAAACCTGACTGGAATATGTCAAAAACTATATTTGATACCAGAAACACGTTTAATTGTTTGAATCTTTTTCTACAACTTTAAAAAAATGCATTTTAAAGCACAAACATCGATGAAAATGTGGCATTATATAAAAAAACCCCACAGAATGAGCAGGGAATCTGACTAAATAGGAACACCTGAATTTGCATGCATATTGAGGTTTTGGGGCAATCAGCACAACATGAAAGCTTCCTGTGAAACTTTCACAGAGCACAATAAATCAAACCTTGGATCATCTTCCGGATGGCAACCCAGTCATTTTTCCAAGTGATACCACAGGGCCATAACTTCCTAGCGGCCCGAAATAGCACAGATATGAGTAATAATATCAGAAACACCTCACACAGCTAAAGCAAGGATGTTCAACACGCACATTAAAATACCAGTATTGCGCTCTACTCTGGTCACTGAGCTGTCACGTAGAAATTCTGTTACTGCTGCTGTCTGTGGAACTGATATGAGCTGCTGACCATGAGCTTCTGTCCTCATATTCTTCCTGAGAGGAGAGGTGTGAGATCCAGCTGGCAGGCAGAATGGCTAAAGCCCGCTTATTATCTGCACGCAGTGATAATGCCGCTTTCTTTCTCATCGGAGCTTGCCTACAGCGAAACACCCATCGCCCTTTTCTCTCTCGCACTACCTCTCTCCGCCGCCTTTACTGCTGACAGAGAACATAATGCCTGATTTTGTCAGGATGGAAAAAAAATTCTAAGAAGCTTCTGAGATTAATACATTAGCGGTGTTAGTCTCTATAAAGAGACTAGAGCTGAATAACTCCAGAGAAATGATGTTGGTAGTCATTTCAGTAACTCTTTACCCTGTTCTTCAGTGGTCAGGACCACCATGGACCCTCACAGAGCAGGTACCCTTTGGGTGGTGGGTGATTCTCAGCACTGCAATAATACTGATGTGGTGCTGGTGTGAGTGGATCAGACACAGCAGTGCTGCTGGAGCTTTTAAACACCTCAGTGTCGCTGCTGGACTGAGAATCGTCCACCAACCAATATCCAAATATCCAGCCAACAGCATTTTATGGGCAGCGTCCTGTGACCACTGATGAAGGACTAGAGGATGACCAACACAAACTGTGCAGCAGCAGATGAGCTATCGTCTCTGACTTTACATCTAAAAGGTGGACTGACAAGGTAGGAGTGTCTAATAGAGTGGACAGTGAGTGGACACAGTGTTTAAAAACTCCAGTAGCACAGCTGATCACTGTCTGATCCACTCATACCAGTGCAACACACACTAACACACCACCACCACATCAGTGTCACTGCAGTGCTGAGAATGATCCACCACCCAAATAGTACCTGCTCTGTGAGGGTCCATAGGGGTCCTGACCACTGAAGAACAGGGTAACAAAGTATCAGAGAAACAGATGGACTACAGTCTGTAACTGTAGAACTACAAAGTGCACCTATACAATAAGTGGAGCTGATAAAATGGACAACAAGCAGAAACAAAGAGGTGGTCAGAATGTTATGTCTGATGTATGTTATGTATGTGCTGTTATGACTTATAATAAAATACATCCAGTACAATAACAATATTGTGTTGCCTTAACTGTTAACTGTCATGACAGATGTCCTAAGGTTTGAGATCATGATGTCAACCTAATGTGACATAAGCTGGCATAATAGCAAAAATTATGACGTTAGTCATGATGATTACAGCTGAATGGTAACATGATGGTGTTACATTACTGAACAAAATATGCTTTAAGATCTTATAACAGCATTTATAAAACAGTTCCGGTCCTTAAACCTGATAAGCTGAGCTGTGTTCTAAGCCATTGTAAAATCCACGTCATACGCACAGCTATGACCGCTTCATAACCTGGGAACAGTTGTGGACTAGAGGTGAATCCAGACTTGTGACCGAAAGATCACCAGTTTGATCCCTTGAGCCAGCAGTATGTGACTAAGGTACCCTTCAGCAAGGCACCTAACCCCCAACTGCTCTCTAGGCGCCATGGATAGTGCTGCCCACCTAGCACTGCCACCTAGTGTGTGTGTTCACTATGTGGTGTTTCCCTGCATGGATGGGTTAAAATGTAGAGGTGAAACTTCCCCACTGTGGGCCTAATAAAGGCCGCTTCACTTCATTACAACTGAATTCTGTATTACTGCGGCACTGCATGAAAAAAACATTGTGCTGTTAATGGAATAATCTTTGACTCTCATGCTGCTCACTTGGACCATCAAGGACACTGATGAAGTGAGAACCCATTTTCTGTTTAAACTGAGGGGCTGAGAGTCTATGTCCTTAACTAGAACTGGGCTGGTCAGCTGGCTAACAGGCTAGAAGAGCCGAGAGCCTAAACAGCTCAATCATTAACATCACAGGCTTGAATTAAAGCACTTACGGTTTGATTAACTGTAAAACGGCAGAATAAAAGTCTAAATATGTCACTTGAATGTCTCACATGCTTCAAATGTCTGTGTTTCAGTCAAAAGTCACGTCAAATTCAGGCTAAATACCAAACGGCTCTGTACTCCCTAAATAGTGTGCCAGATATTAAGGTTTACAAAGCCAAATAGTGTATAATAATGACTATTTCTTAGCTATATTTTTCACTGTTGGAGTCCTGAAATAAGACCAGGATGCAGTTTGAGAGAGGTTTTAAGGATGCACTTGGGTGACTACTGACTTAGCTTAGCAGCTCCAGTCCTAAACTACAGAAACAAAATTTGGACACCAAACATGTTTTGGCTGATTGACTGCATTACGTGGAAACTCATGTAAACTGGATTTTTCAACTGCTCCTTTAAGACTGAGTATTCAAGTACTCACAAACACCAACAAGTAGCCAAAGCCTGTAAAATCTTGTTCAGTCCAGCCCATTTTTATTATTTGTAATAAAAGACATTACTGAATAAATTTATGACTGTGTATTCAGTATTTGGCCATTGTCACGATTGGCCCCTCCCAGTCCTGTCCATGTGTTCGTGTTTTGGTTTAGTCCATGTGCGTTTGTTTTGGTATCTGTAGTCCTGCCCCTTGTTTTGTAACTCCGCTCCTGATTGTTTTCACCTGTCCCTCGTTTTCCCTGTATACCTAAGCCCTGTGTTTGCCCCTTGTGTTTGCCGGTCTTTGTTTGATGTCTCGGTCTCCGTTTGTTGTGTTGATTATGGTTTTTGTCATGTCTGTCCCCCGATGTCTGTCCGTGTTGGCTATATGAACCTGGACTGTTTTGACCACGACCCTGGATTTGCCCCTAATAAATCTCGCTTATCTCAGCACATGCGTCCGCCTCCTCGCTCCCCATTACAGCCATCTTCAAATCATTCTGACCGACTCTGCGTTCGACACATTATAGAGACTTTTGGAGAAATTAACAAATTGCCCATTTAAATGAATAAATTCTCCCATAATTTAAGCAGATCGGAAAGCTGCTAATCCACATGGCATTTTTACTGAAGAAACACAGTACAGAAACAGCCCCACCAAGCAAAATCTAGATTTATTCTGTGGTTCCAGATGCAGCTAATCCATTCAGCGGCTAATTTAATCTGCTCTCGGCTCAGTCTGGGTCAGGTCAGAGGTGAAATCTTGGGGTGAAAGGCTCTCTGTCTGCTCCTTTGTCTTTCGAACCCTAAATGTTACTGCAGTAAACACAGCGAGTCATAAAAGCCCACAGAGCACTGAGCCAATTTGTCAAGCACTAAAAGCCCTCGCTCCTCAAAGGTTCCTCTGAATAGAACACCCGCAGCTTTTACGGCTCTTCCTAAACAAAGAATGTATAGTCCACACACAGAAGAGCCTCAACGGTTCAGTCAAAGGAGTGTCCACTGCGTTCACATTCAACAGAACTGACCCTTAATATTTACTCGTAACTGAATACAATATTCAGTTTTCAGCTCAAAGAATAAAGATGTGGAAGATTTTATGAGGGGTTGTACAAACTTTTAGGGCTAAAAATGTTGAAAAACCAGGTAACTTCAGTTAATAATCAAATATATAAAAATAGGCTCTATAATGTTCATATGATCCATATATGGTGAAGTTCACCAAAAACTGGCCAAAAACATATTCATGGCCAGGAGTCCAGGAGAGCACAGTTGTCCTCACTCTCTCGGAGGGCAGGATGCACCCCCCCCCCCCACCCCCCGTCTCCCCCCATCACCCAGCCTGATGCTAGCCAGTGTAAATGTCTGCTAGCTGACATAACCGAACTGGTGGTTAGTGTTCTCCTCCAAGCGTGTTCGGCTGTCCAATGACGCTGCATTTGCGGCTGTTCGAAAAAGATTCAGTGGTGTTTCACAGGTGGAAAGCTGTGCTAGCTATTGGCCTCCTAGCGCTGGTGGTATAATGTGACTGGGGGAGTCCTAATTGGTGGGTGGAATTAGATACGACTAAATTGGGCAAAAATGAATAAAAAATGCAAAACACTAACATTACTGGTTACTGATACTGCTAATGGCTACAACAAGCTACAACCATCTGTAGTTTATGCAGCAGTACAGTGAATTTCAGCGCATCAATAACAGATACTGCAAAACCCAGAACAACACTATCGATTCACTAAGACACCCAGAATAGCGAGTGGACAAAAAAACAAACAAAAAACCACGGCAGCGTGTCTCTTAACAGGTGTAGTGAGCTACCCCACAGGCTTCACATGAAAGCCAATTACTTCAGCACCTGAGAGATTTAGTGCGGGTCTCGAGCTCACTCTCCAGTTGAGCTTCGCCGCTACAGAACTCATCCTGAGCCGTGTCACTTCCTTTATCCGTCACCGTGTCCTCCAGGGAAATCAGGCTGTTTCTCTGGGAACTCACTTCCATCTCCACTCGATCGCGCTCGTATCAGTCTGAGCCAGCCTGCGCAGCTTAACATTCAAACCCCTGATGAATATTCAACGCATCTCGACCGGATCTCAGGGGGGTCATCTCCAATTTGCAGTCGGTGTCTGACTGACATTGAGGCTTCAAAAGTCCCATAAGGGCTTGACGGCACAGACAGCTCAATAAAGCACCACGTTCATCGTTTTACATTTTAAAGTTCAAGAACCCACAAGTTACTACATGTGACTTCCTGTCGAAAACTGTGAGCAGTTAACAGCAGTGAGAACCTGATGAGGACACACTTATTTATTGCTGCATATTGCAACTGTTATTTACACTAGGCTTATTATTCAGTGACCTTAAACCTTATTACTCAATCATGACTGCAAATGATTTGGTAACTACTATGACATAAAATGTAAGTTAGGTAGTTGATTTAAAAACCCTCTATATGTTCATATGATCCACACAGTCACTCTGACAGACTGTAATACACATACATGACGCGTAGGGGGCGATATGGCTTTAAAATGCTCTATAATGCTCATACTATCACATACTATCACTTACGGTTTCACTGCACCATATTGCTTTAATATGCACAGGCTTTTTCCTGAGTCGTACCTTATTTATAATCGTTGGTAGTCTGTTTGTTTGTAAGCCTCAAGGTCTTTTAACTATAAAGCAAAACACAAAGTAGACTGGGGCCATTTTAATTTAACAAAGCACAAATCAATCGGATGAAAAAATGAGCTACAGATGAACCGAAATGTAGCTCACTGGTCTGAGTTCGTTTCATTTTAGAGGGTCTAAGCTTGTTTGACATGTTCATACATAAAAGCATAATCAAGTCCATCTGAGATGATGAAACGCCCCAAAGTTTTAATCTTTGAACGCTGCTATGGGACCTCAGTCCATGTCTCTTGTTTTGTTATTGTGTCTAGCTGGTATTATGTGTATGTGTCACGCATATTTTTTTGCTTGGTTCTTTTATTGTATTGTGTATTTACTGTATATTCTGCACTTGTTTACCACTGTTGCGTAACTGCACTTTATTTAGGCCTGTATAATATGCTGCTGTTGTGGGTTTGGATCCTGAAGAAGCAAATTTCATTCCGATCTATACAAGTTATATTAAGAAACGACAGCAAAAGACCGAAATAGCTTATTACACAGATAGAACTGACTGCAAACGACAAAAGGCAAAAGGGTCTGTTTATCCAAATAATAGTCAATATTTACACTAATACCATTTTTAAACTTTGTTAAAATTAAATATCACAGTACTTTCCAAATATATTATATAATGTATTTCCAAAAGTATTCGCTTGTCTGGCTTCACACGCATATGAACCTGAGTGACTCAGAAAGGGGCCGTACCCAAATTGTTCCCACAAAGTTGGGAGCATTGTCCAAAGTCTCTTGGTGCTGAAGCATTAAGAGTTCCTTTCACTGGATCTAAGAGGCTGAGCCCAACTCCTGAAAAACAACCCCACACCATAATCCCCCCTCCACCAAACTTTACACTGGCACAATGCAGTCAGACAAGTACCGTTCTCCTGGCAACCACCAAACCCAGACTCGTCCATCAGATTTCCAGACGGAGAAGCATGACTGGTCACTCCAGAGAACACGTCTCCACTGCTCTCGATTCCAGTGCCGCCGCTTTACACCACTGCATTCCATGCTTTGCATTGTGCTTGGTGATGTAAGGCTTGGATGCAGTTGCTCGGCCATGGAATCCCATTCCATGAAGCTCTCTACGCTGTTCTTGAGCTGATCTGAAGGCCACATTAAGTTTGGAGGTCTGTAGCAATTGATTCTGCAGAAAGTTGGCGACCTCTGCACACTATGCACCTCAGCATCCGCTGAGCCCGCTCTGTCATTTTTCGTGGCTGAGCTGCTGTCGTTCCCAATCGCTTCTACTTTGTTATAATCCTACTGACAGTTGACTGTGGAATATTTAGTAGTGAGGAAATTTCACGACTGGACTTGCAGTCCAGTTGCACAGGTGGCGTCCGATCATGGTACCATGCTGGAATTCACTGAGCTCCTGAGAGCGACCCATTCTTTCACTAATGTTTGTAGAAGCAGTCTGCAGGCCTAGGTGCTTGGTTTTATATACCTGTGGCCATGGAAGTGACTGGAACACCTGAATTCACTCATTTCAGGTGACTGGTGAGCGAATACTTTTGGAAATATAGTGTATATCACAGCACCACAGCATCAGATGATATTTTACATTAGCGTTGATAAAGTGTATAAGTTGGCATTAATATGGTTAATGAGCTCAGACTTCCTGGGTGCTGCTACTATGTGCTAAAAGCCTGACAGTGTTTGTTCTAATTGGATGTTTTTCTGCTCTGTTTCTCTTAAAAAAGAAAATGGTTCTATATAAAACCATGAACACTCAAAAGAATGCGTTGCATGATTCTTTGCTTGGTGAAATGGTTCTTAAGATTGATTAAAATGTGATGCAGATGGTTCTATATAGAACCTTTTCCATTGTTACGACGTCAAGCCTGTAACAGTAGAAGGACGCTTTTTGGTGCTATGAAATATAGAACCCTATAATCAGTCTAAAGAACCATTTAAAGGTGCAAAGAACGCTTTAATCACACAAAGGAGTGTACATGGTTGTTCTTTACTAAAGAACACTTGAAGAACCATCTTTTTTTAAGTGTATATGTATTTTAAACCATTTTCTTTTTCAAAACAATCTTAAGTATCCAGAGAATCACAAACGCTGTACTTAGTTTTTTGTAAATTCATCAGTTCAACTAAAGCCAAATCTCTATATCATTCACCGATATAGACAATACACCACCCACGTTTTTCTATATATTAATCGAGTATATAAATAATTATTAGTTTCACTCAAACATGGACTAATTCAGTCTTGAAACATAAGCCGTGCTGTGGAGGAGCTGGAGCAGGTTAAGCGCCCCTGGTTTGTGCAAGCGATGAACTGGACCGAATCAGACAGACAATCAGTGAGTCAGACAGTTAGAAAGTGGCAGTGCTGTGGGTGGATAAGACCATTAACCTGACAGCGCTCGCTTTAACTCCCCTCTGCCACGGAAACACCATTTAACTCCCATCTGCTCTGCGTCAGACCCCTGCTGAATGAATCTGAATTTGAATGAATCTGAATTTACTTCACACTCATTTTTCAGTTTTACAGAAAGCAAAACTGAATTACACGAGTATTTACAATGCTCACTTACACATTTATGAGAGAAGAAAAAAAATAAATAAATAAACAAACAAATAAGACACTGTATGCCTCATTTACTATCCTGGGTAAAAAAAGGAATGGGTGACATTCAAAATCTATCAGATCCCATTTTTGGAATCTGTAGTTTGTTATTAGCTCTGGTTTTCCAGCCTGATATCTGGGCCCTTAAAGGTGGTGGGCTTATCCAGAGCAACTTACAAGAAGTGCTTTGTCTATCTAGAGAAAGTAGCTTTGCTAGTTACCAGTAGGTTAGAAAGAAAGCCGGTCCTGAGCTCAGATACTGCTAGAAACAAAACATCACTGTTGAGACCGAGAAAGAAAGGAACACAGTTGAACACAAAACAGTGCAATACAACAAAATACAACACACTACAATACACTACAATACAATACACTACAATACACTACAATACAATACACTACAATACACAACACTACAATACAATACACTACAATACACGACAATACACTACAATACAATGCAATACAATACACTACAATACAATACACTATAATATACTACTATACAATACAATACACTACACTACAACACACTACACTACAATACAATACAATACACTACAATACACTAGAATGCAATACAATACAATACACTACAATACACTACACTACAATACACTAGAATGCAATACAATACAATGCACTACAATACACAACACTACAATACAATACATTACAATACACTACAATACACTACACTACAATACACTACAATACACTACACTACAATACACTACAATACACTACACTACACTACAATACACTACAATACAATACACTATAATATACTACTATACAATACAATCCACTACACTACAACACACTACACTACAATACAATACAATACACTACAATACACTACACTACAATACACTAGAATGCAATACAATCCAATGCACTACAATACACAACACTACAATACAATACATTACAATACACTACAATACACTACACTACACTACACTACAATACAATACACTACAATACACTACAACACAATACACGACAATACACTACAATAAACTACACTACAATACACTACACTACAATACACTACACTACACTACTAAACTCTTTACTGCTCATTTAAGCCGGTGGGAGTTTGTTCCAGCACCCGGGTGCCAGTACAGAGAACATTCTCGATGCTTGTCTTCTATGCGCCTTGAAGGATGACGGGTCAAGCCGAGCTGTACTCGAAGCTCGAAGGGCTCGTGGTACATTTCGAGATTTCACCATTGCCATTGCGTAGGGAGGGGCTGGTCTTTGTAGGCCAGCATTAGGGTTTTAAAACTGATGTGTGCAGCTACAGGAAGCCAGTGAAGGGAGCGCAGCAGTTGGGGGACGTGGCTGAACTTGGGGAGAATAACTCTAAGCCCAACTCTAACTGGAATAGCGAAAAGGGGACAAAATGCTGATCCCCAATGAACATGGATCTGAGTGGTGCTAGCGGAGCTGAAGAGTTACGACTGTGCATACACACATCAAATACGCATGAATCAGCTCCACTACCTGTGGAGAGCGGAGCCCCATCACAACAGGAGCAGATATGCGATGTAGATGCCATGGCGGCTCCACAACTCTCTACAGATCATTATTAATGGAAGGAGAGCTGCTGAACAACGGAGTCCGTTCACTACATAACAACCAATGTGGAGAATTAACAACAGATTTCTGGGCAGGCACGTAGGGTCATAAAGAAGTGAGAACAATATAAAGCGCTTGTGGCCTTCGCTTCTCAATAAGCCAGTGGAATCAATCAAAATCCTGAAGAAAACATATTTTTAAGATGAATTAAACAGCACACTGGGCAAACTATTTGGAATTAGAAACAATTTTTCCAACTCAAGGTGTTGTACACTAAAAACCCATGTGTTCACTGAGCTCCAGAGGAGGAATAATGAAATGATTTCTGCATTACAGATGGCTTCGTGAGAGACTGCTAAGCCCGTTTTCTTTCTCTCTAGCCATCCACCCCTTGCTCGTGGAGATTCTTGGGGTAATCTGTCAGGAGATCAATTAGGAGCTCATTAGTCACCGCACGGCCACATTCCCTAAGCTTCCTCTGTTGGGTCCAGCAGAGATGGGCAGGGGCCCTGACCTCTCTTTGGTCTCCCTTTTGTTTCCATCCCTCTTTCATCCTTCAACGTCAGCACTGAAACAAAAACAAACTCAAAACAAAGGTCTATCAGAAGTGACACTTTCAGGACATAAATTAGAGATGAATATTAGGAATGTAAAAAAAGTTTCTCATAAAAGATCTGGGACCAGACCTAATTCCAGGATTTCCGAAAGCTGGTAAATGTTGGGATTAAGTCAATTAAGACTGGCAAATTAATATCATGCGGCAAACAATGTCCAGTCAAAACCAAAAAATAGTCACTGAAATGACCTTTGAATATAATCCTGTGGTGATGCCCCCAGAGAATGTGCATCAGAATGACTCAGTTAAGTCTTCTGGGCTTTGTCTTGAGCATTTGTGCAAAATCGTGGTTTGTAAGTGCTGTGGAATTTCACTTCCAACAGTGTCTCATGGACATTTATGACCATTACACAGTACAGCACCCAGTAGCACCAATCAGTGCTCAGTAGCAGTAATGCTAACCAGTCAGCGCTCAGTAGCAATAATGCTAACCAATGACCTCTCAGTAGCAGTAATCACAACCAATCCGCTCTCAGTAGCAGCAATCCCAACCAATCTGTGCTCAGTAGCAGTAATGCCAACCAATCAGCTCTCAGTAGCAGCAATCCCAACCAATCTGTGCTTAGGAGCAGTAATGCCAACCAATCAGCGCTCAGTAGCAGCAATGCCAACCAATCAGCACTCAGTAGCAGTAATGCCAACTAATCAGCACTCAGTAGCAGTAATGCTAACCAATCAGGTCTCAGTAGCAGTATTGCCAACCAATCAGCGCTCAGTAGCAGTAATGCTAACCAGTCAGCGCTGAAAGTAACCTTTTGTGCCCTCATAGACTTCCAGTTTCCAGTTTCAGGTTTAAACAGTCAGTTCAGCAAACTCACATCATCATGTTATTGAGTACATTTTTAATGTGAGTTTTGGTGAATTTACTGAAAGATTTAGTTCAAAATATTAAAACAACTAAAAATCTTCATAAGTAGGCCTAATATTTTTCTCACTCTAACTTCATCTACCGAGAGGGAGAACACTGAAAAACGACTGTACAGGACTCAAACTTCCAAACCAGCACAGAGCAGTGAAACAGCCTCGGGCAAGTTATAAAATTACATGTGTTCTGTTCTTCATCTGGTTTCACCATGAAACGAAAACAGCATTACTGCTGGAGAATGCTGCACTGCTGCACGGCTGCACTGAGGCAAATTAGAGACTGTACAAGCAAGCAAGTCTTAATTTTATTAAGGTAGGAGATCAATGTTGCACCATATCTTATTTTATAAGAACACATTTTCGTTTTCTGAGTATAAACATTGGAAAATTCTGAGGCAAACACATCAGACCAGAGGGCTCTGGACGAGCCGTGGCCAGAACACAGGGTCACATTAAAACTACAACCTTGATCTATTAACTCAATCATGCTCTCATCATTTCTGCAGAATGAGACTGGCTTGCTGGCTTCTTCTCATTTCAAGGGAACACTTTTGGCCCTGGGGAAACCATGGCAGATTACACTGCCCCCAACCACCCCCCCCCCACCCCCCTCCACACACACCACCCCAACCATGTGCCCCACATCAAAGGACATGTAAGGGCTTCTAAAATATAAACCCCTGCAAACGGAATCCCTGAAAAGGGCATTAAGACATTTTGCAGGAATATCAAAGAGCCAATAAACACCAAGGCCGAGAAAATGGATTCTACACAGGCCAGTAATTGAAATACGTGGAGAGCTTTTACTGAATAATCTGGCACAGACTAAGAAAAGCCATGTCTTATCAGAGAACACAGAGGCATACAAGGAAACGGTGCTGCACAAGGCTGAGTGATATGAACCAACCAAAAAAAAATCATGATATTAGTTTTTCTGAGGTTTGTGAACAAGCTGGAATAGACAATATGCAAAATGTTAAAGCACTCAGTAGCAGTAATACCAACCAATCAGCACTCAGTAGCAGTAATACCAACCAATCAGCTCTCAGTAGCAGTAATGCCAACCAATCAGCTCTCAGTAGCAGTAATGCCAACCAATCAGCTCTCAGCAGCAGTAATACCAACCAATCAGCTCTCAGTAGCAGTAATGCCAACCAATCAGCTCTCAGCAGCAGTAATGCCAACCAATCAGCACTCAGTAGCAGTAATACCAACCAATCAGCACTCAGTAGCAGTAATACCAACCAATCAGCTCTCAGTAGCAGTAATACCAACCAATCAGCTCTCAGTAGCAGTAATGCCAACCAATCAGCTCTCAGCAGCAGTAATACCAACCAATCAGCTCTCAGCAGCAATGTCAACCAATCAGCACTCAGTAGCAGTAATACCAACCAATCAGCACTCAGTAGCAGTAATACCAACCAATCAGCTCTCAGTAGCAGTAATGCCAACCAATCAGCTCTCAGCAGCAGTAATGCCAACCAATCAGCTCTCAGTAGCAGTAATACCAACCAATCAGCACTCAGTAGCAGTAATACCAACCAATCAGCTCCGCCCATTCGCAGGACTGTTTCAGCCTGGACTGCTTTTTTGAGTAGATCACAACATAAGACTGCCACTCATAACAGACCTCATTTACATATTGCTGCTGTCGAAAGAAAACCTTGTATCTCCATTTGTGTTTTCAGTTTTTGACAGATTTTAAAAATGCATGTTGCCCTTTGCGTAGTATGTAAATTTCATGATCATCAGGCCCAAGAGAAACGGCCTAAAATGACTTTGGAGAAATTACCTGGTTCCACTGACTCACATTAAAAGTAAGTTACCATTTTCTTCCAACAATAGCAACATACCAGTCTTTAAGGCACAGTAAGAAAATCAGCCTGGTTAATTCTAAGGGATGAAGAGAGGCTGGAAAATGACCACACAATGGCCACCATGGTCTGGTAGCGGCAATTTCTGAAAACGGTGTTCATTTCACCTCACAGAGATGAACGAGTTCCTTACTTGGGCTACAAAACGAAGCACAACCTCGGAGTCTATTAATCACGATAATGATAACATATCGCTAAACTGTTCTGCTAGTGTGAGAGAATGTGAGTGAGAGAAACTATGTGGGG
Organism: Pygocentrus nattereri; assembly: GCF_015220715.1. NCBI lineage: Eukaryota > Metazoa > Chordata > Actinopteri > Characiformes > Serrasalmidae > Pygocentrus > Pygocentrus nattereri. The sequence continues at coordinate 10,478,229 of NC_051223.1, read as the reverse complement.
GTGAGGGAGGGGGGTTGGGGTGGCGTGGGGCAGCGGTCAGGGTATTTTTAGAGTGGTGTGTGCACTCTGTGTGTTCAGACGTGGCATGGGTGAAATACAGTAAGCTGAGATATGGACACTGATATCCTCACATGTCCAGTAGGTATGACCCATTCAGCTGGCCTCACCGTGCTGCCCCAAATGTGGGCCAATAGAAACAAGATGCCCTTTCAATTACCACAGCCGGAGTGATCGATAACGTAATAGAAGAGCTGTTTACTCTAACACTGCAGTAATGAATTTCATGAGTCGCAGCCACTGCCAACATTTACATAAGAAACAAACAACAGGCTTTGTACTGAAAGCTATAAGCATTTTAGTTGTAGACATAGATATATATATTTATATACCAATCAACTCAAATAAATTGCATTTGATCATGTTTCAGCTACACTAGTTCTAGTATACACTGATCAGGCATAACATTCTGACCACCTCCTTGTTTCCACACTAATTGTCCATTTTATCAGCTCCATTTACTGTATAGCTGCACTTTGTAGTTCTACAGTTACAGATTGTAGTCCATCTGTTTCTCTGATACTTTGTTACCCTGTTCTTCAGTGGTCTGGACCCCCATGGACCCTCACAGAGCAGGTACTATTTGGGTGGTGGCTCATTCTCAGCAGTGCTGCTGGAGTTTTTAAACACCTCAATGTCGCTGCTGGACTGAGAACCAAAAATATCCAGCCAACAGCGTCCTGTGGGCAGTGTCATGTGACCACTGATGAAGGACTAGAGGATGACCAACACAAACTGTGCAGCAGCAGATGAGCTATCGTCTCTGACATTACATATCAAGGTGGACCGACAAGGTAGGAGTGTCTAATAGAGTGGACAGTGAATGGACACAGTGCTTAAAACCTCCAGCAGCACTGCTGCGTCTGATCCACTCAGACCAGCGCAACACACACTAACAAACCACCACCACGTCGGTGTTACTGCAGTGCTCTGTGAGGGTTCATGGGAGCCCTGACCACTGAAGAACAGGGTAAAAGGGGGCTAACAAAGTATCAGAGAAACAGATGGACTACAGTCTGTAACTGTGGAACTACAAAGTGCACCTATACAGTAAGTGGAGCTGATAAAATGGACAATGAGCGTAGAAACAAGGAGGTGGTCAGAATGTTATGTCTGATCGGTGTATAGTTACACAGTTGTTTGTTATATTGAACAGTAAGGACTCAAAGAACCTTTTTCATGATTAAGGGGGTCTTTGCATGCTGAAATGGTTCTTCAGATTGATGGAGGACATGCTGCAGGAAAGCCCCAAAACACACGCAGGAACTGACAGACATCACAACCATGATCTGAAGACTGTGTTACTTAAACTCTTAAATCATACTCTTAAATGATGGGAATAAGTATAAAGGGCTGCCGGGTTCACCCAATAGATGTTTGAACAATATTTAATAACAATTTAATAACACATTTTTATGTCACTGTCCAAACACTACTTACTGCAGGGCATATGGATGATTTCATTTGTGTATGTGGCTCTACTGAGCAATTCACAATGCAGATGAAATATTACTCCATTGCAAAATCTGTCCATCAGAAGCAGCTGGGCAACATCACCAAGCCCAAGGTCACGGTAAACCAAGCTAGCACCAGTGCAGCAAAGGGGTCGAAGGTTACTGAGAGCTGCTGACAGTCTTGAGGGAAGCTGTGTCTGAAAATGGCCCACATTAATCCCTCTATGGGGCTACTGCTGCTCACTGGCTTCAGCGCTCAGTCATGAGGAAAAGGGGCCAAATTCCCACTCCGAATGCAAAGCATTATATAAAAAGTCACGTCCACAGCCTGAGAGCTCGGGCTTCCAGAAGAGAGAACAAAACTGTTGGTGAATGTTTGGTAGGATGGGGATGTTGGGTATTCGCACACCACAGCGTTTCCCCCGTCATTAAATAGGCCGGGCGGCCTGGATGGCAGACTAACGTTGAGTTTTTATGCTTCTCGTTTGGTTAGAAATAAATTCTCAGTCTATTTTCAAATGTAAGTCCAGCATGGATCCAATCACTGATGTGGCAGGTTGTGCCGGAGGAGCTGTGTCGAGCTCTAAGCTTCCAGTATCTGTCACATGTATGTAGGTTTTGATTTTGTATAAGTTTATACTTTAATTTGTGTGTTAAGCCTCATGGTAGGCTTTAGTCATAAAATTTCTGCAGGGAGATTCACTCAAAAGAGGCCCCGAATATTCTGTAATAACGCTCTCTAGGACGAATCAAACTGAACCAAACAATGTGCAATGAGCTCCTCAGTATATGGAGCTTCAAACAAGCTGGGATGCCCCTGTGTCGGAGCGTTGAGGTAGGCGCTGGACAGCCGTCACACCCCGTACCCCCTCATGTGTCCGGCAGAAAACAGAGATCATTTCCAGCATCGCATGTACTGCAATCGATTACACACACGTCAAAATATGTAGAGCAGGGCTCTTTAATTAAAATTCAAGGTCCAGTTAGGGAAAATTTCCTCAAGCAAAGATTCTGAATCTCATAATGTCTAACTTGCATCATGACTCAGTGCCATATGCTGTTTACTGAAGTAGCTGAGTAGGAATATCAACATCTTATACAGTCAACAACTGAATATCAGATCCAGTTAACTAATAATGTTATTTTGGGTGTTGTGAAATATGGTGTTGTATTTCTGATCAGGAGATAAGAAAGATGTGTCTGGTAGTTGCTCTTTTATTACCAGAAAACAAGTGAAAGCAAATTGTACATTTGGGTGGCTGTCAATTTGCTTGGAGGGGGGCACATAAGTATGTCCTGTATGTGGAAAACACCTACAAGTGAAGTTAAGGTCAATTAAAATTGTAAAACTAATTATAGAAAATCTACAACGTAATGTGTTCACTGTATTTCTAAAAATGATTATGTGCACCTACTCATTGCCAACATGTTAGAAGATACCAACACTAGTTTCGAAGGGTAAATAACCCAGCCTGAAAAATCTAGTGGAAACATTTGCTTCCTCAGTTCTTCTCTGCATTACGGCTCATGATTATCTGAAGCATAATCTGAAGTTTGGAAAACATGGAGTTCCTCAGGGCTCTATGCTTGGAACAATCTCATTTCATCACAATTACACAGGCACAAAGGCACACAAACACAAATACGCCAGTTTCACTGATTAGCAGTTGGGCCAACACAGGCAGCTGGCTAATTGGCTAACAGGCGGGCGGTGAATAAGATGAGAGCTTAGGAGAGACAGGTTTATTGAGTACAGCCACTTATCTCCTCTTCGTGGCAAATCACAGTGCGGGTACCCTTCCTTAAAACACCATCCACACGCATACACCACTTTCTAATTGCATTCCTTGTCCCACGATTGTTCCAGATGGTTTCAAAGAATACTTTTATAGACTGTCGGCACACACTGCGTTTATCAGGACATGAAAAGGGTTCAATAGGACAGCGGCCTCTGTGCCAATTCAAAACAGTGATAAGCCAGAGATACGATGATGTAATTAAGGTCAGAATGAGCGTGTCAATCTCATCTGCATACCTGGGATGGTATCAAACAAGAACTTCCTTCTCTGAACAGATAAGAGTCCGTTCTGCAGTCCAAGCACACCGCAGATGGTTTGTTTGTGCAGTCGGGTCATTCTGAAGGTGGTCAAAGCCAATCATCTCACATAAAGTGGAGATTTTAACTGAGCTTTACCTTTTAACAGATAAAACGATCACTAAATGTAAACAGCTGCCCTTTTTCAACATGGGTGTGAAGGCTAAAGGGGAACTTGAGTGATTGTTCAAAATTTCTGTATGATTAAGAGTTTAAGATGTAAACAGAGTCAATCAGAGTGGTTTGGTCTGAATCACTTCATTCTAGAGAAACTCACAGGGCAGGTGACAGGAACCAAATATCTAAGGTATTTAACGCATGGCTGTCCAGAGTGTGGACATTTGATTTGGCCCACCAGAAGGTGACCCAAACACCACCTCCTCACCCAATAAGAGAACACACTCATATTCATATGTATAACATATTGCACATAGTATTTTAGTAACAAACTATGGTGTGATTAAATCTGCTTACCTGCCCCCCATGACAAGCATGTTTTGGCCGCCTGATTTAACGCCTCTAAAAGCTCCCTCAGAGAAAGTTATGATTTTTTTTTTCGATGAATGTCATGTTTGTAAGCATCTATAAACACATTCATTAAATGTTACAACGCATTCATAAGGCATCATAACCATTGCTATAAACATTTATAAAAATGCGTTACACATTATAGCCATGATTATTATGCATTATGAATTGTTAACATAATGCATTATAAGTACTGTTCATAACAAATTATAAAAGCTCATAAGCTGTATTTGTCCACTCTAAGTAAAGTGAAGCGTACTGTACTAAAGCCTCCTCCAGGCTTCAAGTTGAAGTATTAACTGAAGGATTTGCTGAAACACTAAAACATCCACAATAAAGCTTATTACAGGCTTCAAATGTCAGAGTTTAAACTAGCGCTGCTCTCAGTGTTTTACCCAATGTGGGAAAGTCAATATACACCACTGTTAATGTGCACCATCGTTAGCCTGGCACTGACTTAACACTGCATATCCAACATTACATTGTGTGGAGCTTCTGAATATTCAGGAATGAAGCCCTGAAGATGCAGCTCTAACAGCACCAGCGCTGAGAAATAAAATACTGGAAATCTCAGTAAATAAACTCTATTTGTCTTTACGCTCTCCAAGCTGGGACTGACTTCTTTGGCACTGACAGTATAACCTGTTATTAGCACTACATACAATGCATTATGTTAACAATTCATAACATATAATAAACATGGCTATAATGTAATTCAGTGTGATTCATTTTTATAAATATTTATAACCATGTTTATAATGCCTTACAAATGCATTATAACATGTTATAAACACGTCTGTAGATGCTTACAAACATAACATTCATAGAAAGTGTTACCAAAGTAATTATATGAATTACATTCCACATGAAACTCAGAAGACACGTGTAGCTGTGTA